>NC_085136.1:49568427-49588607 GCF_035046485.1 Aedes albopictus
GTTCCACGTTCTGTCGAGTCCCTTGCTGCAGCATTACCGCCCTCGCTGCGTTCTTCTCCTCCAAAACCGTTCTGCACTCTTCGTCGAATCATTCGTTCCGTCGATTCCGTTCCACGTACCCGATGGTGCTCTCTGCTGCGTCGTTAATGGCTGCTTTCATTGTACTCCAGCAGTCCTCTAGAGGGGCCTCATCGAGCTCGTCCTCGTCTGGCAACGCGGCTTCGAGATACTGCGCGTGTGTTGTACCGTGGCGGTCGCCGGTACCGTGCATTGTTGATGACGGAGAGTTTTGGGCGCAGTTTGACCATCACCAGATAGTGGTCGGAGTCGATGTTGGCGCCAGGATAGGTCCTGACGTCGATAATGCCGGGGAAGTGCCGTCCGTCAATCAGAACGTGGTCGATTTGAGATTCCGTCTGCTGTGGTGATCTCCAGGTGTAACGATAAAGGAGGCTGTGTTGGAAAAAGGTGCTACGTATGGCCATATTTTTGGAGGCGGCGAAATCAATGAGTCGTAGGCCGTTTTCGTTCGTCTGCTGGTGGGCGCTGAACTTATCAATCGTCGGTCTGAATTCCTCCTCCTGGCCTACCTGAGCGTTCAAATCTCCTATGATGATCTTGACGTCGTGGCTTGGGCAGCGATCGTACTCGCGTTCGAGCTGCGCGTAAAATGCGTCCTTGTCATCATCAGTACTTCCGGAGTGTGGGCTGTGCACGTTTATTATGCTGAAGTTGAAGAATCGGCCCTTGATCCTCAACCTGCACATTCTTTCGTCGATCGGCCACCAACCGATCACCCGTCTCTGCATATCACCCATCACGATGAAAACTGTTCCCAGCTCGCGTGTGTTGCCGCAGCTCCGGTAGATGGTATGATTATCTCTAAACGTTCGCACCATGGATCCTGTCCAACGGGATGATAACATAAGGCTGAATTTCAAAAGGCTGAATACACATAAGGCTGAATACAAAAGGCTGAAACTATGGATATGTAACAAAAGGCTGAAATTACAAAAGGCTGAAATAACAAAAGGCTGAAAACATGGCAAATTCCAAAACTTGAAATATGCATAATAATGAACTCTATAGAATCTGAGCTGAGGGTTTAATGATTTAAAAGATGGTATTACACAAGGTATTATATTTTCTGGAATACTATTCCCCGGAGTGGCATTTGCCGAAATGTCGTTCCCGTTGGGTTATAGTGATTTTAATGCTAAGGAGGTTTTCTAGGCAGCCTAGTTGAATGGTTAAATTATGATCTATGTATTTACCTCGAAAGAACAGCCTTTCTAAAAAAGCGGGAAAAATCTCTAATGGAAGAGTAAGTGTTGTGGCCGCAAATAGTACAGTATAACGACCAAGCGGAAAGGTTTGATGATAATATCTGCATACTAATAACTCTCCCGTGAGTGATTTTTCCTTCTATTAAAAATAGGCTATTCTTTTAAGGTATTTGCATATATTCAGTGTTGGCATTCTTACCAATGTGTAAAATGCAGCGAGCTTCTGCGTGCGCATATTCCATAAAAACGATTCATCGGAGATTTCCCCTTCTTTTGAACATAGGCTGTGCTTACTGTGTTTGAATGTTATAGCTGCATCTTTTTATTATCAAAGGTTTTCCTTTTTTAAAAATGTTGAAAGAACCATAATTTAAGTTCAGGTGTTGAAGCTGCTTACTTTTTACCAGATGTTTCTCCTTCTTATAAAATAGGCTATTCTTTCAAGCAGTATTGCATTCGAACAGAACGTGAGCCAAAAATGAACTGAACACTTTAAATTTTTTGGTCGACAAAGCATTGAACTTGCCTGTCGGAGCTTTTACTGCTTAAGAGCGCCCGCTCGGTTCCCATTCGACGCTGAGTTCACATGCGCTTATCTTCATCATTAAATCCTATGTGTCTTCTTTCCTAGGACTACAACCTTGTGCCGCATCTACATGTTTGGACGTTATTATGCTATATCACAGGGAAATGCATCATAGATCCTTTGGTACGACATTGTGGTCTGGGAAATTGAAATACAGCTCCAGGAATTTAGATTTTTCGAAACACACGATGGTCGGACTCGTCCACTCTTCAATAAAAGGAGATTGAATTAGCCAAAAGATTGCCAAAATTGAAGGGTGAAATGGCGCAAATATGACCATTTTAGTATCACAGATACCAGGGTAACATGTTAGTCAGCATGCTTGTCAGCATGCTACGGGTTAAGTCCTTTCCAGTTCGTGTCGCGTTCAATTTGCATGTTCAAATATATTTAATCGCAGTGTGCCGAGTATGAACTTCAATGCAAATTGAACGCGTTCACACTGCAGTGCTGCGATTCGGTTCTGAATTCTTATGCACACAATAATGGGGGAAATAGTTTCTGTCCATATGTGATGCTAATAAACCTGTTTTGTCACCCGGAGTTAATTGAGAAACATAATCAGGAATGGCCAACTGATGGACCGACGATCAGACTCTATTGGTTTAGGCAATTTTATGTTTTTCGATAATTCATGCCAATAACTCCGTTACTGTATTGTATTAAATCATATGATTGGAAATCCGGATTTTCCAAAACCCATGTTGACCGGACTGGTACGCTCAGATATGGTTTCAACAGCAGAAGAATTTCTGAATCTAATTAGCTCAAAATGTTTGAAATCTGTGGAAACATGGTGTAGGTATGGCCATTTCAGTTTCGCGGATTTTCTAGTGTTCAATTTAGAGCTCGCACGCGTTATAAATTTACATGGAACTGAACAAAGTTCAAGCATTTTTGAGCAACAGTTAGGTACAATAATTTTTGCCTCAACTACCGCTTATTACTTCAAACGAGTGGAAATAAATTGTTGGCGAAATCGTTTGTAAATTTGAGCTAAAATAGTTTAGTATTAGCGGGGTATTGGCCGATGTGATACTGAAGAAAGTACAATAACATAGACATTATGATACCGAAATCCATAAGATTATGTTCCACTTGAATGTCTTTTCATCAGTTAGAGTTAGCTCACGTGACCAGATGTCCATTCGATGAATAGTCAAATCGATTGAATGTCATATACTTCCTCGTCCGTAAAATGGGTTTTGACCAAATGACCGTTTGACCAAATGTACTTTCGAGCAAAGATTCTTTTGTTTCCTATGATCATTTTCAAGTCGAGTCAAATGTTTATCAAAGACCAACAGCCATAAATGCCCAAAATGTCATTTCATTCGATTCACAGCAAATAATTTTGTAATATCCAGGCACGTAATTTCTGGTGACGTATCCAATTTCTAACGTAATTTAAACTCTGTTGCTTCGTTTTCCAACAATTATCACATTCACCATGTACACCGTAGTTGGCACCGGAAAGTGTCAACAAACCCATTTCAGCAGATACCTAGAAGCAGTATCATATTTATCATCTACCTTCTAACTCGGTGAAATAGCCGAGAGGTAAGAGATATGCCTCACAATCAACGGATCAGTGTATAAATCCATGCCAATATTTTACTTATATATGATTCATCTACCGATCCGGTTCTAGCGACTGCTAGACCCACTTTCAAGCTGCGGCGGCTAATTTGCTGCGTGGGAAGGTGTAATCTTTACATCACTTTTACGACGCGACTGATGTGCAGCGAAAATGATGTGATATCACAAGAATTTTTTTGCTGTGTTCTTTACAACTTTCAAAACTTTTCAACATGTTGATATCTTTCAGCCTTTTGATATCTTTCAGCCTTTTGATGCTTTCAGCCTTTTGATCATTCAGCCTTATGTGTTTCAGCCTTTTGATCATTCAGCCTTATGTGATTCAGCCTTTTGTACGTAACCCTGTCCAACACACCTCCTGCAGCGCTACGATGCCGAACCCGCGATCCTTCAGTAGATCGGCGAGTATGCGGGTGCTCCCAATGAAGTTGAGAGATCGGCAGTTCCACGTACCGAGTTTCCAATCGCAAGTCCTTTTTGTTCACTGGGGTCGTTGCCGTTGGTCTCGGTTCGTATTATTCTGTTGCTGATTTTCCGTTACAATAGTTGTTTACGGCTGGCTCGTAGGGCCTGACACCAACCCCCTACTTTCCAGAAGACCATAGTGCACAGTTGAGCTTACAGTCCTTCCCTGGCACTCAGACGTAGATCAGCCGCCCCTAACATGGGGATCAGACGCTGTTGTGAGCCGCTCCTCCTGGAGAACAGACGCTCAGGTTTGCCGAAGCAAACCCCCCCCCCTTCGCTGTCAGCCTACGACCAAAGTTCCCACCGGGGTTGGTTACCCGATCTTCCCTAAGGTTGCTCATAGTTTCCGGCCGGTACCGCGTGGAGGTAGGGATAGGAGTTGCTGGGCAGAGGCTAGTGGATCACAATGGGATCTGAATTGCGCAGCATACCCAGCCTTAACCGTGCCTCGGGTTACTAATGGTCGACGAAATTTGTCGAAAGACATCCGCAAAACTGCGATTTTCATACAGTACACGCAACACATTGGTGCCAGATCACACTTTGACATAGGTATATGTGAAAAAATCTGAGGAACTGTGAGGAATTCTGAACAACACTCAGAACACAGACTTTCTCTCGTTATATCTGTCTTGCCCCAAGCTATCCAGCGTTATGCCGACGGACGGAAATTTGCACTGGAAATAGTAGAAATTGGAAAATGTCATGACATTTTGTTCATGACATTCCGTGACATTTCCCATTACTGCCATCCAAAAATGGCAAATATCTTCAACTGCAGGTTCCCCAGAGCCATAGGTCTATTTCTCACAACAAGCGTCTCTTACAGATAAAAAAAATGAAAAAAATGAATAAAATCCATCATCCAAATGTTGAACACTTGCTCCTGGGGTTTTCCATATGGCCTCAGGGATTTCAAAGGATTTCAAGGCGTCCCAGGGGTGTTACAAGGGGTTTCACGGGGTTCCAAGGGAATTCAGAAGGGTTTCATAGGAATTTCAAGGGGTTTTAGAGGTAGCAGGAGGTTTCAGGTGTGTCCCCGGGGATTTCAGGGACGTCACAGGGGTGTTCCAGGGAATTTCAGTGGTGATCCTAGGGGTTTCACTGGGGATTCAGGGTGGTTAATGGGCATGCTAGGGATGTTTCAAGGGGTTTGATGGGGCTCTAAGGGCATATGAGGAGTTTTCAAGGGGTTCTAGGGGATTTCAGGAGCGTACCAGGTGTTTGCAAAGGGCTCCAGGAGGTTTCAGGGGCGTTACAAGGGTGTTTCATGAGATTTCAAGGGCGTTACAGGGATGCCAAGGGTGTTCCATCAGGTTTCAAAAATGTTCCACGTTATAGGGGTTTACAAACCGTTTCAGGGGCGTTTCAAGATTTTCAAAGGGTTTTAGGAGTGTTACTGGTGGTTTCAGGCATGTTCCAAGGATTCCAAGAAAACACTTGGAAAGCCCCAGAGACAATCCTAAAGCCCCTCAGGGTTGCCTCTGGGGCGTTCCAAGAGTTTTCAAAAGGTTTCCATGGGGTGTGAAAGGGCTTCATGAGCGTTCTAGGAGTTTTTAGAACGCCAGGGGCTTCAGTGGCGTTACAGGGGATTTAATGGACTTTAGGGGTGTTGCAGAACATTTCAGGAGCACTACTGAGGTCTTCAGTGGCATTCTAGAGGTTTTCTAGGAGTTTCAGGGGCATTCCAGGAGATTTTAGTGGTGCTCCAGTGATGTTCGACGAGGGTTAAAGGGTGTTCCAGAGCATTTCAGACATTTTGCTGGCCGAGCTCCCCCGATGAGTATTGTCGCATGATCAAGGCCCTCGCGAACTCAGGAACGCCGATTACCGGAGATGCCATCAAAACGAAGTTGCTCGAAGAGGTCGAGGTTGTCGGCGGACCAGGGACAGAGTAAGGTCAAACATGCAGCGAAAACGGGAATTCCGAGATTAGAAAAATAAACTACGAGAAGATTCGAGATTACTTGTTTGCTTTTATTTAACAACAGAAAGATACACTTCTCTCTTTTGGAGTAATCGCTCGCTGATCAGGACACACAGGGCGGTCGCCTAACACTTCTTCTCGTGATTTCATCCCTGATGTACTCCTCCTGCGTTACTAGTCCTAACTCCAATGAGAACTCCTTAACCTTCAGCGATCCCAAAGGTAAGGTAAGGACATCCCGCGTCATATTTTCAGTAGTACAGTATTTCAGGTCGATCTTGCCAGATGAACAAAGGTCTTTTGAGTAATGCAATCGAGTATCGATGTGTTTCGACCTCTGCTTTTGGTAGTTTAGAGAGACGAAGTCCAAACAGCTTCCATTGTCCTCATATGTAACTGTAGCTTTGAGTTGCATCCACATTGCCTGTTGTACAGCCTCCGACAGAGCTATGTACTCTGCCTTTATCGTTGACATGGTAACGCATACCTGATTTCGACTCGTCCATGATGTTGTCGCTCTTCCTAAGCTGTACAGGAACCCGCTACAGGACTTCATATCAGCGGTATCTCCCATCCAATCGGCGTCGCAGAATCCCGTCAGATATTTTGAGACCTTTGCTCCTTCCAGCCCGAAACGTGCTACAATCTTCTTGACGAAATGATCATGCAACAAATTGTAGAAGCCATCACTGTTTTTTGCGATCTGTATTCCCAAGAAGCAGTTGGTATCGCCGATAGCCGTCACCATCAGTTTGCGTCGAGGAGCTTCTTCTACTTCTTTGATCCTCTCACAGTATTTGCAGGCAACCAAGATGTCATCAACATATACAAGTAGGGGCATCTGGGGTAATACGCACTGTCGAGGCAAAACTCACCCCCTTTGTTTTTCGGGGATTATCGGTTTTAGAGCTTTGAAACCTTATCAGTCTAATAGAACGTCTTAATAAATGAGCATCTGGAAAATTTTACATATCTGCGTTACGTAATTAGTGAGAAAAATGAATAAAATTGAAAAGCACGATTCTGATGTAATTTACCCGATCGTTTGTCGAATGATTTGATGGTGAAAAACGACCAAACATCTAATGCTGTTGTGTTTATTCAGTTCATTGAGAGCAATGCTAAGCATAGGAAAAATAACTTAAACAGTAATCTACGTAAATTATATGTTTTAAACTATTTTATTTTTTGCTATTGAGTGGGGCAATATGCACTCCATTGGTTGGGGCAAAACGCACCTATAGAAAACAAGCTGTAATAATATCTATGAGTGCTCTGTAAGTAATCGTAAACAAAATTGAGCTATTGTTTGTCTTAAAACCTTATAAAACATGCATTTTGTCTAAGAAGTAAAAAGATTTCTAAACTCGACGGTGCATCCTGCCCCATTGTTGTAGTGCATTTTACCCCGAGCAAGGGTGAATACTGCCCCGCATAAACATACGAAGCCGTAATGTTAGTCTTTACAAAAAAACGTTATTTTCAAAAGCTGAACTGTATTAAGGCTGAAATTGTGTTTGGTTTCTCTTAGAATGAAAGTACATGCAATGAATGCATGCATTAAACCATTAAATTATTGCCTTTTTATATGCATTTGGACGCATCTTCCTTAAGTGGTGCGTATTACCCCAGAATCCCCTAGATTGGCCGTTCTCAAGCGCTTCCGAAATAGACAAGTATCAGATTGGCACGCTTCAAAATCCAAATCCTTCAAAATCGTAGTCATGGTCCTGTGCCACACCCTAGCGGCCTGTTTTAGGCCGTACATACTGTTGCGGAGTCTGTAGACCTGGTTTTCCTTGCCTAGAACCCAGAACCACAAAGCTTTGAGGCATGTGCATTATTTCCTACAACGTCCCATACAAATACGCGGTTTTGAAATCCAGGTGTTCAACCTGCAACTTCTTTTGTCCAGCTATGGTCAGTAATACACGAAAAGTCGACTGCATGGCAACGGGCGCTGAAACTTCCTCATAGTCTCACCCGAGGGCATTGAGTCGAGCCTTGAACAGGCGGCAGCTAAAAGTATCCATCGTAAAGTGAGACTTGTGCTCCTCTTTGATCGCCTCCAACTAACACAGCGCAACACTTTTTTTGGTCTCAAGAGCGAACTTATGTGTCTCCGAAGGATTTTGGGCCGCTGAATCCGAATCCGGGCTAAGATTTGCTCCAACACGTCACAATTTTGAGCTATACCTCAATTTATAGGGCAAAATATGGGATTTTGGCCTTTTTTGACTGCAAGCCATTAAGCATGGAAATATATTTTATAAGCAATCAAAAGGTTAATTGGTCAATTAACATCTAAATTAACGACTCATGCAAAATATTTCGTTTTACCTAATCAAATTTGATAGATTTAAGCATTTTATGTTAGTATGAAAACTTGCATGCAACTTTTGGAGGGTGACTTGTATGGGAAATATCGTACCTAACATAAATCGCTTAAAACTATCAAATTCGATTTGGTAAAACGAAATATTTTGCATGAGTCGTCACTTTAGATGTTAATTGACCAATTAACCTTTTGATTGCTTTAAAAAATATTTCCATGCCTAATGGCTTGCAGACAAAAAAGCAAAAAACCGCATATTTTGCCCTATAAATTGAGGTATAGCTCAAAATTGTGACGTGTTGGAGCAAATCTGAGCCTGGATCCGGATTCAGCGGCCCAAAATCTATCAGAGACACATAAGTTTGCTCTTGAGACAGACCAAAAGTTAATTTTTGTTACGCTGTGCAATCAGTGCTGACAACATCATTTCGACATACATATTTAGATTTAAATACCTATAGCTCATTTCAGAAGCTGAATCTGAAAATCTTCTTTTTCTTCTTGGCGTAACGTCCTCACTGGGACAAAGCCTGCTTCTCAGCTTAGTGTTCTATGAGCACTTCCACAGTTATTAACTGAGAGCTTCCTCTGCCAATGACCATTTTTGCATGCGTATATCGTGTGGCAGGCACGAAGATACTCTAGGCCCAAGGAAGTCAAGGAAATTTCCTTTACGAAAAGATCCTGGACCGACCGGGAATCGAACCCGTCACCCTCAGCATGGTCATGCTGAATACCCGTGCGTTTACCGCCTCGGCTATATGGGCTCTAATTGAATCTGAAAATATGGTATATGAAAAATTTGTGCGACTAGACCAGTTCAAAAGAGTCACGGAAAAAAGCTCTATCTCAGGTCGTTGAATAAAAAGTATGCCAACTGCCAGACGACTGTTTTCGCGCATTAAACGTTTCACCCTAGATATCCAAAAGAAAGTAGTGTCCTATTTTGGGCACTTGCTGCTATAAGGCAATTTTGAACCGATTGACTTGATTTTTTATATACGATCAGATACGCACAGTATCTAGTCATGTGCAAGAATTCAAGTCAATCGATTTGAAATTGACTGAGTTCCCAAGACAAATTTTGGCTGTACAAGAGTTGAACAAACAACTCATAAAAAAAATTGCCCAAAATAGGTGCTCCTGCCCAAATGGCCCAGACCCTATTATGAAAATTGAATGTACTTCAAAGTTTATTTGCTATAATCTTATTTTTGGACCTCTAGATTCGGAATATGTGCGATTTAAAATATTCCATGTTAGGGTGACCTTAAAATGACTTTTTTTGACATTTATATGGGAAACAGGAAAAAAAATCAAAAACTATCAAAAAACCCAGGAAAAAATATTTTATGCCGCACAGATTTTGAAACAAGAGATTCAAATATACGATTCTAGGAAATAAGGGGTCGTACACAAATTATGTCACGCTTTTAGGGGGGAGGGGGGTTTTGCAGAACGTGACGACCCTTACAAAAAATATTGAGGTCCCATACAAAAAGTGTGACATAGGAGGGAGGGGGGTCGAAAAAGGTCGATTTTTGCGTCACATAATTTGTGTATCACCCCTAATATTTGGGGTACATTCACTTTTCATATTGATTCCCTTTGGACGTAGCGTGCGTCTCTATTGAAACACATTGCTGTGTACAACTGTATGATTGTTTTCACTACATGGTAATGGAAAAAAAGAGTCATCACCCCACAATAATGGGCGACTGGTGAGAAATCATCCCGCACGTGGAGGACTAGAAAACGATACTCCCATTGCGTTGTGGAGTACTAGGTAGGGCCATGCGTAACGAAAACAACTCATCCCAAGCCACACTTTAGATATTGGAAGTTTCTCTGTTGGTGTTCCGATTTTTGATACGTACCTGTCGGTAATTTCCGATAAAAAAAAAAACCGGAATAAATAGGTGGAAAACATTAAAAAATTACCATTTCACATTTTCATCGATTATGGCCATTTCTGCGCTTTCTTCGATATGCATGCCGTGCCGTGCGTGCATGAATGTGATTTTCTCGGGACGGTTGTTTTTTTGGCTCGCTTCGAACACACAATTTGATAATTAAAACGGGAACGCGGTGTATAGAACCGAACCGCGATTGGGGCCTGCCTGCCTGCCTGCGCTCGGTCCGGTCCGGTTGGCCATTTCGCGGGAGGAGGCCAATATGGGGAGAGTTAATTTACTCCGATAATATTAGGGTAAATTTTCAGGTGAAATCATTGACCGCCAGCCTCGCTGACGACTGGCGCTGCAGCAGCCAGCGACCATCCATAAAATCTGTACCGTACGATCAATATTGGCCGTTTAGCGGTTATTTGTTGTTTGCACGCGGTCCCATTTTGATGGGGATCGGGAAACTGATGTGGAAAAAAACCTCAGCGATATCGGATGCATTGGGATCCAAGTAGACCGGGGCAATGCAATTAGGGCGGGGTGCGTACGACTTCGTGTTGTTTTCGGCGTGGCCTACCATGACCGGAGTCTGGAAACGTGTTTTACATGTGCGATAAGCAGCAGATCAAAATTCCTTCGTGCGCGCGCTGGTCCAATAACCGGTCCCTCGAAGATTTCTCATTAAAGTGACAAAACGGCAAAA
The DNA here is from genome assembly GCF_035046485.1 of Aedes albopictus. NCBI lineage: Eukaryota > Metazoa > Arthropoda > Insecta > Diptera > Culicidae > Aedes > Aedes albopictus. The sequence goes on from NC_085136.1 coordinate 49,579,236, forward strand.
CTCTCACTCGACTCACGAGGCCATCAAAATCCGAAAACAACATTCAATTTCTTCGCGCGACTCTACTGCATTAGCCTCGCGTAAAGATGACGACAACGGCGAAAAGTAGTTTCTCGCAGTTGACGCGGCCTGCTGCATTTAGTGCACGCAAGAAGCAAGGCCATTGGGCCATTAAAGAGCCTAAACGCTGGAAATGCACATTTTTTAAGACCGTGCAGCTACGCCCCCTCTGCTGCTGCTGCTCCTCTGTCTAGCATGTATGTATGTGATTGCGTTATTTTTCCGCTAGGTTAAGCACGACTGCCTCCCTGAATTCGGCGGCATCGAACATCGAACATCAACATCACAACAACCAGCGACTCTCTTTCGCTACGAGTGAAGCGAAACGTTGTTGCGCTGTTGTGGAGACTGGGGGAGATCGCAGCATGCCGAATTCCGTGCAAATCGAAGCATGCTGTGATATTTTGTTCGCTCTGGGCGCTGGGCTACATCATGCTACATCGCGAAACGTGCAACATCATCAACTTGATCAAAACAAATAGAGTTTGCTGTAAACATCTCGTACATTATGTACCTACTGCTCTCTCACTGTGGCATTACATCTTCACGGGGTAAAACTCTGCTTCTCAGTTAAGTGTTTTGTAAGCCGAATAAACAATACTTTTTAACCTAAAGAAATTCCTAAATAAACTCTTGGAGTTATTGAAAGGGGAACTCTTGAACTAAAGGAAGAACCCTCTTATTCTTTCGGTAACTCTTGGAGAAATTTCTAGTGAAACTGGAAGACATATTTCTTGGAACAGCCCTAAAGAAATTTATGCGAGAACTCCTGATGAAACCCCTCGGAGAACTTTTGGATGTTTTTTTAGTGGGACATGGGAAACTCCAGAACGAATTACTACAAGGATTCCGGGAGATATTCCTAGGGAAACTTGTGGACAAAATTATAAGGAATTCTTTGAGAAACTCGTGCTGAAATTTCAAGGTTAACTGCTGTTTAAAATGAAAACTAATGTAAGAATTGCAACGGAGATATACAGAGTAATTCAAAGAAGAGCTCCTGCCAGGACAAGTATTTCTGAACCTCTGCCCGCGTGAAGCATATAATAGCGAACTCCTGCTGTTCTTCCTGAGCGTACGTTCTATTATACATGTTATCTCTGACCAGTAGGTAGAGCAGACTCCCCTCTATCTGATAACTGGAAAAGTTTGCATGAATAAGTGAATCGAAATAAGCTTAGAAGTGGAAGAAGCTGATGCAATGGTGAATGAGTGACTCACTCATTCACTAACTACCAAAACAATTTATTCACTCGGTAACTACCTCAGGGCTGCAAAACGGTGAGTCTAAGGAGAGCGTCCAACATAGCTCTGGTCCTCACAAGTTCCTACCTCATGTTTCCACGGGTCAAACGATGACAAAGACCGCCAGCTAAGAGTTGTGTGCTTAGCTGGTAGTGCAGCCTGGGCACTGTTGTCCTTCTGACTTCAGCTAGATTGAGGAGGTACGTCCCGAGCGTCTGTTCACCAAGGAGGTGCGGCTCAAACAGCGTCTGTTCTGGCATCCAGCGGCTGAGTATGAAATGCTGTATTGCGTCAGCTATACCTAAGAAGGCAGCCCCTTCAACGCAATGTAGGCAGCGCGGCCCCGGTAAGGTAGCTTGCTGAAAACCTTCAAACACCCAGAAAAGCAATAGTAGAGTAAACGGATTGATTCAACGGCAACAGACCCGGCAACGAATAAAGGACAACGATTGGAAAGTCGGATCTTGGAACGTGAGAACTTTGAATGAACCCGCACGTGTTGGGCTCCTGGCTCGTGAACTGCAGAATGTCGGCGTTAATGTGGCCGCTATCCAAGAGATACGCTGGCCCAAAACTGGAGAACGCGAATTCCGAGCGGTGGATCCCATCGCCAACACTTCATTCAAGTACCACATCTACTACAGCGGCGGCGATAAGGCAGAACGCGGAGTTGGCTTTATAGTGATCGGGAAGCAGATGAAGCGAGTTATTCGGTGGAAGCCGATAAGCGACCGAATCTGTGTGTTGAGGATGAAGGGCAAGTTCTTCAACTACAGCCTGATCAGTATCTATGCGCCAACGAACGACAAACCCGATGACATGAAGGATGAGTTCTATGAGAGCCTTGATAAGGCCTACGGAGAGTGCCCAAAACAAGATGTCAAAATAGTCATCGGAGATGCAAATGCGCAGATCGGCAGAGAAAGTTTCTTTCGGCCTGTCATTGGAACGGAAAGCCTTCATTCTGTTACCAACGATAATGGTCTGCGCCTTGTGACATTCGCTGCTGCTAGAGGGATGGCAATCTGCAGTACCTACTTCGCACGTAAGAATATCCGAAAACACACCTGGCGACACCCGAGTGGTGACACTTGCTCCCAGATAGACCACGTGCTGGTCGACGGGCGACATTTCTCGGACGTCATAGATGTGAGGTCCTACAGAGGCCCGAACATCGACTCGGATCATTATCTTGTAGCCGCTAAAGTTCGGGCGCGATTATCCAGCGTCACGAGTTCAAGAAACGACAGGACGATGCGTTTCAATATCCAGCGCTTGTCAGCCGAAGGGGTTGCTGCACAGTACCATCAGAAGCTAGACGAGAGGATAGGAGAGACCAACGGATCTGGAGATGTCAACAGCTTATGAGGAAGTATCCACGAAGCAGTGACAACAACAGCGCAAGAGGTGATTGGTACCGCTCAGCGACGCCAACGTAATGGTTGGTTTGACGAGGACTGCCAACGAGCGACGAACGAAAAGAATGCCACCAGAAGTCGAATGCTAGTGGCCGGTACACGGCAGAACAGAGAGCGGTACAGGGTTGCAAGAGCAGAAGAAAAACGAATCCACCACAGGAAAAAAACGGCAACACGAAGAGAGTGTTGTTGCTGAAGCGCAGGAAAGTATGGACAGGAACGATATGCGGAGATTTTATGCAACTGTCAATGGCGCGCGGCACAAGACTGCGCCAGTGCCCGCCATGTGCAATGACCGGGAAGGAAATTTGCTGACAGACAAAACAATGGTGGCAGCCAGGTGGAAGGAGCACTTCGAAGATTTGTTGAATGGTAGCAACGAAGGAGCACCCAGGAACAGGATTAACACATAATGGATGACAGTCAAGCATTGGAACCACCAACACTGGATGAGGTTAAAAAGGCCCTTAAGGAGCTGAAAAACAGCAAGGCTGCTGGGAAGGACGAGATCCTGGTCGAACTTCTTAAGCACGGAAGCGAGCAGCTACATCAATCAATCCATCAGATTATTATAAAGATTTGGGAGGATGAAGAATTGCCCACCAGTTGGTTGGATGGCCTCATATGTCCAATCTACAAGAAAGGGCACAGACTGGAGTGTGCGAATTACAGAGGGATTACCCTTTTAAATTCGGCGTATAAGATACTGTCGCGTGTCCTGTTCAACAGACTGCGACCTCTTGAGGAGTCCTTCGTCGGCGAATACCAGGCTGGTTTTCGTGAGGGCCGATCAACGACGGATCAAATGTTTACCCTGCGGATGATCCTAGATAAATTTCGGGAATATAACTTGCAGACTCACCATCTGTTTATTGATTTTAAAGCAGCGTACGATTCAGTGAAAAGAAATGAGCTTTGGCAGATAATGCCAGAACATGGTTTTCCGGCGAAACTAATTAGGCTGATACGCGCAACGCTGGATGGATCAAAATCAAGTATTCGGATCGCGGACGAAGTGTCTACGTCGTTTCTGACCTTAGATGGATTGAAGCAGGGGGATGCTCTTTCAAATTTATTGTTCAACATTGCACTCGAAGGAGCGATTAGGAGGTCAGTCGTGCAGAGGAATGGCTCTATCATCACACGGTCGCACATGCTCCTCGGTTTTTCGGACGATATTGATCTCATCGGCATCGATCGTAGGGCAGTGGAGGAAGCTTATGCTCCTCTGAAGAGAGAGACAGCGAGGATAGGCTTAACAATTAACTCTACCAAGACGAAGTACATGATAGCGGGTAGAGACAGAAGCAGGCCTAGTGGTGTTAGTGCTGAGGTAGTGATTGATGGGGAAGTGTTTGAAGTTGTTGAAGAATTTGTTTATCTTGGAACACTTGTGACATGTGACAATGACGTTTCCCGTGAAGTGAAAAGGCGTATTGCAGCTGCGAATAGGGCCTTTTACGGATTGCGTAGCCAGCTTAGGTCCCGTAACTTGCAAACGCAAACAAAATTCGCTCTGTATAAGACGCTGATTCTTCCGGTTGCCCTCTACGGTCACGAAGCGTGGACGTTAAAGGAGGTAGACCGAAAAGCTTTTGGAGTTTTTGAATGCAAAGTGCTGCGGACAATTCTCGGTGGGAAACAAGAAAATGGAGTGTGGCGCAGACGCATGAATCACGAGTTGTACCAAGTGTACGAATATTGTGAAACGTATAAAATACGGCAGACTTCAGTGGGCTGGACACGTAGTGTGAATGTCAGAAGAAAGAATAGCGAAAACAATATTCAGCAGAGAACCCGGTAGAGGTAGGCGACTTCGTGGGCGGCCGCGAACTCGCTGGCTGCACGCGGTTGAAAAAGATCTACGATCCCTACACGTTCGGGGAAACCGGAGGAACATTGCCCAAGACCGACGAAGATGGTGCTCTACTATACGCTCGGCATTGGAGTAAAGTTACTTTGTAGCCAACAAGGTATCAAGGTAAGGTAGGTAACTACCTCATTAATACGCCAACACACTGCCCGAAGCAGATGCCACATATGCACTAGTGAACCTAACAACTCACTTAGTCACTGTAGCGCTCACTAACTTATACACTTTACTCACCAATTAACCAATTCTCTCATTCATCATTCAGCGGTCAAGAAATTTCTTGGCCGATTCCTGCCTGACAGAAACATTCTACAGTGAGTGACTGCCATTTGAGTTGGCATTGCTTCGCAGTTCGCAGATCGGAGAAAAACGGACACTGTCTGATTAGTTTCTAGGATTCTGGGAATCCCTAGAAGAGTTTGTGTAGGAACTTAAAGAGAAATTTCTGAAGGAAATCCCAAGGGAAATTCAAGAGGATTACTTAGAAGAGAAATCCTAGAGAATTGTAAAAAAATCCTAACGGGATTCCCGCAGGAAAACATCTTAAGGGTTCCCTTCAGATGATTTACTGGAAAATTCTCATGAGTAATCCTTCGTGAAGCTTTTGAAGAAGCCACTAGAGGAATTCTTGCACAAATTCCAAGAGGAATTTCTGGACCAAGCTTCTAGAATTCTTGGAGAAATACTTAGAGGGTTTTCTGTGAAGTTTCCGCTGGAATCCTTCGAAGATTTTTCGGAGAATTTCGTAGACGAATTCCAGGAAGAGTTTCAATTTCAAGAGGAATTCTTGAAGGAATCCTAAGGCGAAACACCTAGAGGATTTTTTGAGAATTCCCTTGAAGAAATTCTGGACGCAGTTTTGAAACATTTCCTGGGGAAAGAAATATGGATGAATTTTTAGAGAAATCTCTCGAGGGTTCTCTGAAGGAATTCCTACAGGAATCCTTAGAGGATTTCTAGGAGGAATACCTAGAGAAAATCGAGGAGAAATACTTACAGAAATCTCTGTGGGAATCACTAGAGAATACCTGCAGGAATCGCTAGATGATCTCTTGGGGCACCTTATATGGAATCTTGGGGGGAATCTCCCGACAAATCCCCAAAGAAGTTCGTAGACGAATTCCTGGAGGAAAACGTAGATGGCAGATGATTTACTGAAAGATTCCCCTAAGGAGTTTTTGAAAAACTCCCTAGAGAATATCCTTGAAAAATCTCTAGAAGAAATCATAGGGAGACTCCTAGAGGACTTCCTGGAAGAATCTTTAGATGAATTCCTGGATGGGTTTTCAAGGAATTTTCATAGCACTCAGCTTCTGAAGGAAACCCAAGAGGATGTCATAGAATAATTTTTAGGGAAATCCCTGAAAAAAAATCTCGGAGAAGTCAATGAGGAATTTCTGGTAGAATTTCCATTAGTGTTGCTGAAAAAATACTAAGAGAAATACTTGCAGAAATTCCTGTGTGCTTCCTAGAGAAATTTCTGGATGAATTTGTGAAGGTATTCCTGAAGGAATCTCTAAAAGAATTGAACTATAAGTTAGCTAAGAGAGGAATTACGTTTACCATTTGTGAAATTTTAAACACTTGAAGAATTTCTTTAGAAATCTCTAGAAGTTTTTCTGGAGAAATATTTAGTGAATGTTTTGGAGGAATCTCAGAATGAATCTGAAAAGAAATTCCTGGAGAAATACTTAGAGGATTTTTGGACAAATTTTCGCTCGAATCCAGCAAGGATTTGTTGGAGCATTTTGAAGAAGAATTCCAACATAAATCCCTAGAAGAATTCCTAATGAAAACTATGGTAAATTTCCTGCATTTTTTTATAAACCCTTCGAGGAAATTTTCATCCAAAATTGAAGCAATGCTTGTGTAAATCTGTAGAGGAGTGTTTTAATAAATCTTAAGAGAAATTTCTGTACGAATTTCAGAGGAATCTCTCGAGAATTCTCTAGAGAAATTCATGGCGGAATTGCTAGATAATCTCCTAGAGGAAACTAATGTGGAATCTTTGGAGCAATCTCTAGACAAATCCCTGGAGAAATCCCTAGAAGAATTCCTGTAGGAATCATAAGAGAAATTCCTGAAGTAATTGTGGAGTACAGTATGGACCTGATTTTTTGTCAGCCCCTTTTTGCGTCAAACTTTTTGCTCTCATTATCTTATGGTCAAATTTGAACCAATTACTTTACGTTCATCACCAAACTGCTGCTGAGAGGCAGATCATACAGGGATAAAAAGTTTGAAAAGCTGTATAGATTTTTAAGGAAAGCCAAAATTGTGTTGCGGAAAGGGGCTGACAAAACCGGGTCATTAATGTATTCCCAAAGAAATTTCTGAAGCAACCCCTGGAGGAATTCCTAGAGGATTTCATAGAAGAATTTATAGAGAAATCCGTAGAGAGAAGTCAATAAGGAATTTCCAGTGGGATTCCCAGAGGAATTACTGAATGAAATCTATTGTAAAATGTTTCAAGGAAACACTAAGTGATCGCTAGTAGACGAGGCGTCCTTATACACTGGAACCTCTTTTTTTTGCACATGGCTGGGGTGCATAATTAAATATGTGTATAAATTACAATATTCATAAAAAGAGGGAGTTTTCTGCATAAATTACGTTAGGGTTTTGATGGGAAAACTTAGTTCGCGAGTACAGGTCTTTTCCTTGGGCATTTGAAATCGGACAAGAGGGTTTTTAGGAAGTTCCCAGAGAGCACAAATGAAAAGGGATTCCGAGGGGCTTCAGAAACATTTTAGGAAGTTGTTTCAGAGGATTTCAGGGGAGCCTATTAAGCGCGTTTCAACCCTCTGAAATCCTTTGGGATCTCCTTGAAACACCCTTGAAGCACCGTGGCCTTCCGTGAAACGCAATTGAGAACTCCTGGTACCCTCTAAAACACCCAGAATTGCCCCTGAGACCCTTTGAAACGCCCCTGAGACGGTCTTGAGACCCCCTTGAACGCCCCTGGAACCTCATGGTACCCTCTGAAATCCCCCAAAAACTCTGTGAAACGCCCCTGAGATGAACCCCTGGGGTTGCCTTTGAAACACCTGCGCCAGGTACACCCTGAAACGTCCCTGAGACGAGCTTAAGATTTCCTGTACGCCTCTAAGACTTCATGGTACCCCCTGAAACCCCCTGAAAAACCCCTGAACCCCCTGAAGCGCTCTATGAGGCCCATATAACCATAAACCCCCATATAAGGTCCCATAAAACACCCTGAGACCGTTTATAGTGTTCCTGAGGTCTTCTAGAATCCCTCTGAGATCCCCTGCAACCCATAGCGTCCTGAGTCTCTCTGGATTCCTCTGGAACCGATGCAGGGTCATTAGGCCGAAGGTCATTAGGCCAAATGGTCATTAGCCCGAATTGTCATCATCTGAATTCAGCTGAAAACTGGTAACGGATCTGTGGTTTTTATCTTTTTTAATAGTTATTGCCAAAAACTATTTTAACAATAAAACTAGAAAGAATAGCCTATATGTATAAAAGAAGGGAAAATTTGTGATTTAAATATCAGCAGTTTCAGTGCCAAAAACTATTTTGGCAATTATAGTAGAAAGTACGATATATGTTTAAAAGAAGGAAAAAATCATGCTGAGGGTGGGCACTGCGTTCAATTTTTCGGTCCAGTAACTTTCCGTAAAGGAAATTCTCTTGACTTTTTAGGTTATAGTTTATCATCGTGCCTGCCGTACGATATACACATACAACATGGTCATTGGCAGTAGAAGCTCTCAGCTAATAACTGTGGACGTACTCATAGAACATAGAGGTTGAGAAGCAGGAATTGTTCCAGTGGGGTCGTAACGGCAAAATATAAGACCCAATGACCATTCAGCCTAGTGACCATTCGGCCTAATGACCATTCGGCCTAATGGACATTCGGCCTAATGACCTTCGGCCGAATGGTCTGACACCCCCTGGAACCCTCTGAAGCCCTCTACTACGACTCTGAGACCAACCCCAGTGCCTCTGAGACTTCCTCCAAATATTATAGAGTAAAATCTTTGCTTCCTCGTACATCTGAAACCCCGTGGGACCTCATTGAAACGCCCCTGAAATATCTCGGTACCCATTGACAGTGTGGCAAAAATTCATCTCATTCATTTGAACACTAACCAACAAATCTTTTCAGTATTTTTCCTTCTATTCATGTTCAACGCGATCTCATTAAATCAGAGCACCTATCAAATGAGAAGCGAATCCTTATCAATTGAATACTTACATTGTCACTCGAATAAGTAGCTGGGCATGAAACATGAAAAATCCTACGAAATTCCGCCAGACCGAAAAAATATCGAATGTCGGGTCAAAGTCGGATCAATTTTGATCAAATGTTGGGCCACTGTTGGATCAACCTTGAACAAGTATTGGGTCCATGTTGGGTTTGGTGGCCAAAATGAAAATAGGTGAATGATAGGTCGATGTCGGGTTTGACGTCATCAATGATGGTAAATACTTTAAACCTACAACACCACACATTTTGCTTCCTAGCTGGAGCTCAATTGAATGATATGTGCCTTGACTGAGGCTGGAGCTGATGTCAATTGAATGATCAGAGGCTATTCAATTGATATTCTGATAGTAAATGAAAAAATGATTGGTTACCATTCTCAATTTCAGTTTTTAATGACGGTTGATACTGACACTTTGCAGCACTGCCCCTTGGAGCTCCCTAAAATACCCTCAAAATGTCCCTGAACCCGCTGGAACTCCCCTTGGAAATCCTGAAACCCCTTGTAGTGCCGTATAGGCCATGTCTAACCTCCTGCAACA